>NC_044051.1:22551496-22553996 GCF_902167405.1 Gadus morhua | reverse complement strand
GAGAGAGGCTGAGAGAGGTAGAGAGAGAGATTGAAAACAGAGGATATGGGGGGTGGGGGGGGGGGGGGTTGAGTAGGAGGAAAACTGCAAAAACCAACAACCAACAAACAAATAGTTCCATCAGTCATTGAATGCTCCTGGCGCCAAAAAGATCCGTCTCCCTTGTCCTCTGACAGCCCAGACCTAGGTCTGACAGCCAAAGCACCTGGGGGTCTGACAGCCCGGGTCTGACAGCCCAGCCCAGGGTCTTAGTGCCCGGGTCTGACAGCCCGGGTCATAGTGCCTGGGTCTGACAGCCTGGGTCTGAGCGCTCAGCCTGGGGCCTGACCGCTCAGCTGGGTCTGACAGCCCAGCCCGGGTCTGACGCGCACCCGGATCTGGAAAGCCCTGGTCTGACAACCCGGGCTGACAGCCTGGTCCTGAGCCGCCCAGCCCGGGTCTGGAGCGCCCGGGTCAGACAGCCAAGCCACTGGTCGAGCATCCCAGCCCTGGTCTGACAGCCCCCCTAGCTCGGCTCCACTCTGACCCTGAGCTAGAGACTTTAGGGTCAGAGTGGGAGCCCATATATGGTATATTCAAGATAATTTCCCTCCGCAATTTGCATATGATGGTTTATTTTTATAATAATTTCTAAAAAGACCTCCAAAAGTTAAAATTAAGTACCGAAAAATAACGACTTAACAACACCAATGATCCTATTACGTTTTCATGATTTATTATTGAGATCATTATTGTTTGAAGTAAAGCTAAAGATAGTGTTGTTCATAAACGCAAGCAAACAATCAAACAAACAAACTAAACAACCCAAAGGAGATTCCTCCATCCTCTGAAGAGGTATCATTTAGACGCTTTTTGAAAAACAGCAAGTTGAGCGGTTGGGGTTGTTGATATATTGAATGTTATTCATTTGAATATATGGAAAGATCACTGCGTCATTTACTCTAATAAAATACAAGTTGAGTTAATTATCCATATTTATTTATGACAATACCGAGCCGCTTTAAATAATACATTTGTAATACATTCATCACCATGATATTATAACAAAATCTGTGAGAATATATATTTTTGTACATTTGTATTGATGTCATAATAGTGCAGCCTTTTTTTCAATCGTGTATACGTAATGATGTTTAATATTTATAACTTGATCTAAAACTAAACAATGATGAAAAGCATACAAAAGTTCATGAATACTCAAAATTATAATATCTGCATACTTTCTAATTTCTACTCTTTTTCAGGTCCACTACTGATTAATACTGGTTTACCTTTTAGAAACAACAGGTAAGAGTGGCCCAAAGATGACAAGAATTGAGCGTTAACTTCCCTGCCTTTAATCACATACACTTCCTGTATGCAGTACACTTCCTCCCACTGATCCCACTGAGAACCCGTACCTCTACGAATACACGCTCTTCAGAATGCCATTGCATTATCAGAATCCCCATTTGGATTTTCAGTCACCCAATCACCCATCTGCCAGTCACCACTAAACCAGCACACCACTCATACAAGCCCTCTCATATAGGCAATAAACCATAACACCATACAATTACCATAAGCACTACAGTGGCCAATCACCATTACTGTAGTCATCACCATTACCATCACTCCCACCACACCCACCACCACTTTCATCTCTATCTCCACCCTAATTGCGACCCAGGGTTGGGCACCAGATTTGTATGGGTGCGCTCGTATATGCAGACAATATTTGTGCAACAAGAGACAACTCCGAAGCTAGCGTGAGTGATTAACATTAGGCCCGAGCGGAGTATTAATTACCACAATGTTGAGATCAGTCTGTTGTGCTTACTATTTGTCCTGTTTGTTGTTTCTGTCGCTACATAAAGCCTTTTGGCTTTGAATGCATTCCACTCATTCTATCCCTCTACCTCCTCCTCTCACCCCCTCTACCCTGCATCCCCTCCCATCAAGTGATTGATGGAGTGAAGGCAAACGGAGACACACACCGTTTGGCCCACAGTGCACGGCAGTATCAGAGAGAGAGACAGCGAGAGAGAGAGAGAGAGAGAGAGGGATAGAGAGAGAGAGAGAGAGAGAGAGAGAGAGAGAGAGAGAGAGAGAGAGAGAGAGAGACAGAGAGAGAGAGAGAGAGAGAGAGAGAGAGAGAGAGAGAGAGACAGAGAAACTCAGAGAGAGTGAGACAGAGAGAGAGAGAGACAGAGAGAGACTCAGAGAGAGAAAGAAGGTGATATATATATGTATATATATATACATATATATATATATATATATATATATATATATATATATACATATATATATATCACCCTCTCTCTTGCTTTATATATATATATATATATATATATATATATATAAAGCAAGAGAGAGGAGGGGGTCTGGGGTAGCAGCAGGGGTGGTGGCTTGGTTGTCTGGGCTGGGTGTGGAGAGAGAGAGAGAGAGAGAGAGAGACAGAGAGAGAGAGGAGAGAGAGAGACACCAGGGACACATACAGAGAGAGAGAGGAGAGAGA
>NC_044051.1:22513996-22548996 GCF_902167405.1 Gadus morhua | reverse complement strand
CATCCGTTAGCCGTAGAGACACCGTCTCCACACTTCACCACGATGAATTCATAAAGAGAGGGAAATGTATTCACAGATGAAAGATTAATTATTGGTATGATTTCTGAATTCCTCTAATGCAGTGAGTCGACTTACACCAGAGAACACAATCCCCTGGTGAATTATGTACACACATAAATATTCACAATACAATATACAGTATATGGTTATAAGGGATCAGTGGATCACACACAGCTTCAGTTATGTGTAACTGTGTACCTATTGCACACACGCTAACACACACACTCACAAACACGCACAACACAACGCCACACAAAACACACACACACACACACACACACACACACACACACACACTACACACACCACACAACACACACCACACACACACACCACACACACACACACACACAGTCGACCTTAGCAGTCCCACAGTAGACCAGTTAGACCTTACAGTCCCAACAGTAGAACCAGTAAGACCTTGCAGTCCGCAGCAGTAGACCACAGTAGACCTAGTCCCAACAGTAAGGCCGTCCGTCACTGCAGTCAACCCCAGCGCAGCCAGACGTAAAGCGGATTGTTCACTTAGGACAAGTGAAGGGCTCCCACTGTCAAACCCAAACAGACAGAGGAGACCGTTTAGTGGATCCTTGTTGAAACGTCTCCATGTCGTGTGAGAGAGCTGAAGCCCTTTCCCCCAGGTGTGAACATCTGTCCCCGTACTCCATATCGATGCCCCCCCCCCCCCCCCCCCCCCCCGCCTTCCCTCTCTCTGTCTCTCCTTCTGAGGATTTTATTGACCTGATCTCCAGGGTGTTTATGGCTATGGAGTTTGATTACAGTCACAAGAGCCCCCCCCCCCCAACCCACACACACACACACACACACACACACACACACACACACACACACACACACACACACACACACACACACACACACACACACACACACACACACACATCAAAGTGAACTAAGCGAAGTAAGGGGACATTTGTTGTGTGTTTAGCATTCAGTCTCGGACACTTATTTGTTAAACCAAGAAGGTGGAGAAGTGGTTATGAGACCGAGGGCCACACTGTGGTTGTCAGGCTGGCTATCAATCAGCACTTTAATGGTGTTGGAACAACTTGGAAAAGCAGATATATGGATATTTATTTTACGAGCCATAGGGGAGGAATAGTCTTTGAGGAGGTACATTTGCATCCTCTGTAAATAAATGAAGATAACTGTTATGGTATAAAGACAAAAAGAGATACAGACACCCAAGCAGAAAGCTGAAACATCAGAAATATTAAATTACTGCTAAGCAAATAAATAAAATAAATATGTTGTAAAGTATGGCTTACTTACATGTGTATGTTGATCAATTAGAATCCATGGGCTTTATTGTAAGGCTTCTATTGCAATTACAATTGGAGCAAAATGTTCAAGTAGTTAAACTGTGCGTGTTTTCTAAAGGCTGACAAGGTTAAATACTATTCCAATAATAACAATAATGATATTATTGTTATTATTATATTATTATGTAACATCTGATATAATCATGCAGTTTCTTGTATTATTTTTAATATTCCTTATATTATTTTACTTTTTTTCCTCTTTATTTTATTCTCGCTATCCAAACCAATCACAAGCTTTGCTGTCACTCAGTTGAATAACTCTTTGTTCAAAACTTGAATACACACAACACATAATGAAGTAACAGAATCTCTCTCTCTCTCTCTCTCTCTCTCTCTCTCTCTCTCTCTCTCTCTCTCTCTCTCTCTCTCTCTCTCTCTCTCTCTCTCTCTCTCTCTCTCTCTCTCTCTCTCTCTCTCTCTCTCTCTCCTCTCTCTCTCTCTCTCTCTCTCTCTCTCTCTCTCTCTCTCTCTCTCTCTCTCTCTCTCTCTCTCTCTCTCTCTCTCTCTCTCTCTCTCTCTGGCCCCTGTGAGGCAATCAGTCTCTTTGCTGCCCATTCTCCCTGTATGGGAGTACCGTTTCCTGGGGTGAGGAGCTGGGAAAGTCCCATGATTTATGGGTCTTTATTGCAGGCCTGACTATTTCTCACCTCAGCGATCTCGGTGGCGGTAAAGCTGGGCTCACGCACTCCACTCTACTATCTAGGGGGAAAATCCTATTTTATCTTGAATTTATGGGTTCGCAGTGTATCCAATATCCTCATGAATAACATCCTGTATATTGACGACAGTGTAGTTGGTTGTATAAATGTATATATGTGTATATATATAATTATTTCTTAACATTTATTCATACATATAAAAATATATATCGGCCTATATATAAAAAAATATAACTATCTTTACTTTTTTTTTATGATTAAGCTGGCAAAGTGAGCACGAGATTGCATTTTATTTGAACTTGCCTTAAATGAGAAAGATTTATTTTCTTAATGCTTCTAAAACGTTATTGTATTTACACGGATCAAAAGTTTTTGATGTATCCCATGGCCTTCTCTGTGTATACACACATGCAGGGGAATAGTAACTCAAGGCCAGTTGAGAGGGCTACAAAACCAGGGTGTTTGAAAAGGGCTATATAAATGCAAATTGTATTGGAGAACTATTAGAATCCGGCCAATATGAAGAGGATGTTTCCATCATTTATTGTTCATACTATAAAGACCATTTTTAATTTTTGCAAACATATACTCTCTAATCGCTCATAAACATCCCATTTGGACTGTCTTTCATCAAAGTATGAATGTGATCATTTTTGAGAAATCAGTAAATGTTTGTATGAATTTTTGTATGTAAGCTATGTATTATCGTGGTTGACTTGAGCCATTGCTGAATGAGCTCGTGATTAGAAAAAGTAATTTGGCTGCATGCAAAATACGTGATTTTGCCTCGATTTTAAACATAACAAGGCCTAATAGAGGAGCAATGCTGCCCTCTTGCGATCACAGTAGGGAAGTACAGTCAATTAAGCTTTGATGCCACACATAAGCAAATGATCGTCTGACTGCCAGTGTTACCTTACAATCAAGATAACTGTGTTGCCAAAAATTATCATGTTATACAAAACCGTCTACAATAACTAGAACTAGAAAGCACGTTTCCTGCAGAATATTCGGTGAATGCTGTAGTGCAGAGTGAGGGTGAAAATATGTTTTAGTATAGCAACATATTTTAAGACGGAAGGAAATGTGCAATGGCTTAAATCAAGTGAAGGGATTTGAACAGAAACTAAATGGAGAAAACAATTTAAACGCGCACACCATTTAAAAAATTAAAAATGGTTGGATACAAATAAAGTGCAGAGTTAAACAAATAGCTAAGGTGATAAAGTTTGAATAAATTTGAGATAAAATATAGAATAGCTGAGCTGTTTCAGTGAGTTTCAGCTTTCATATGGCATATCGTTTGTGTATATAGCATGACTATATATATATAGTTTAAAATATAAAATAGTTTAAGCATTGTTGTTAGCATGTAGCTTCTACCGGAAGTTAACTGCATAGATTGTGTAACAAGCACCTAGCATCTCTAGCCATATAAACGGGGGTCCCCACAGACAAACGCCCGATATATAACAATCATAGTTCTAATTGATTAATAATTTTAGCCCCAGTGTGACAATAAGTAACGTTACCGTTTAAGCTCGACATTGTATTTCTAGGTTAAATTTTGATGTCCCCAATGGTTAGCTTTTGTGATAGCGACCTTGGGCTAAAGCGTCATCCAGAACTTCTTCAAGCTTAAGCCTTGACGGAATTCAATGAGACCAACTGGAAATATACGAAGGCGGAATGGAAATTAAACTGTTCTGAAAAAAGTATAAATTATATTGAAATTATGTTCAACAGATAAAAATTGACCAAGTGAAAGTCTAAGTCTGAAGTAGTTGAGGTGTAAGAGAATGGGCGGCCGGCTCCGCTGTCCACCCATTGTAATAAATAATATTTATTAAGCAATTAAGCAATTCGAAGTAATTAAGCAATTCCAAGTTAATTTGAACATTTTAAAATTGGAATGGAGTCTCTAGGTGAGTAGGGTCCCAAAGTTTGTAGAGAATGATAAGAACGAAAGAAAGAATACAACTTAAGAAGAACCATAGTTGAACGCTGCATGCACTCGCCTAATTAAACATACAGCCCTACTATAACATTGATATATGCATATAGAATATATTAATAATAATAGTAATGAAATTACAGAAACAGTTTGCTTAAAGATGAACTGAACTGAAATTTGAAGTTTATTTGATATAACAGATGTATTGTCTGCCTTCTCATTGGTACAATAACTATAAATGGCTGAACTTGCTAAAAAGGATTAAATTGTACGGTGAAAGTGTTACAGGGCGCAGCCATGTTTGATTTCAACAATCAGCTACGTCACTGGCATGGTAACCTACTCCTACTCTGTGGCTCTAGCAGCCATAGCAGGTAATGTGTCAGGCTCTGAGGCTCGCTGAAATGGCTACGGAAAAGCAAACAACCAGGTCTACTGGAGGATCATCTTATTGCATTGCCCCTGGCTGCAGTAATGAATTACATAGGGCCAAGGCAGCTGTGGTAATGATACATTTCCACAGGCTACCTTTGAATAGGAAACCAGCCCTTGATACATGGCTGGCAGCCTTAAAATCTTCTGACTAACCATCCGATAGCCCCTGTCATGTCAATCTCCACAAGCTAGCACTCCGACCATAAAATGTATAAACTATTACTCCGCCGATATCACAGATCTGTTTCCAAGCTGCTAATTAAACCACGGTGGGACTGTAAACAGAAGTTCCACAAATGTCCCTTATTACTCACCTTGATGTTCGCCGACTAGCCGATTGCTGATGCAGAGGGAGTTAAACTCGAAGAATTAGTTTCATAGTAAGATGTATCTGTGCAATATCAATCTGTGCAATATCCATCAACATCCACCAGAAAGTAAACCTCCAACATCCACCTAAAGTAAACGTGACACTCAGGAAGCCGCCTCGCATCTATGCTCATCTGCGGGTGTATCTCCCAAAGGGAATCATAACATGTCTTTCAGATACCGTCCACCCGGAGCCGATTTTTTTCTTTAATAACCATGTTATAAGGCAGATAATAAACCAGGTTCTTAAATAGGTCCATGGTCCCAGGGTTATTTCAAATAAAACCAGACCTATGCGGTTTCGTGTTAGGATTCGTGTGGACGCCTGAAGCGACGTTGCGTTGAAAGTTACAGGTTTTTTTTTTGTATCATTTCTGTAGCTTTAAATACAGCCCCTTGGTCAATTTTAATTACTAACTGTACATTTAGTAATTAAGTATTTCTACTCAATCTAAAAGGTTAAACAACTACTATCTCCTCCTCGACTTGAATGTTTTTATACAGCGCGCAGGCTGGATGCGCGCTGTGGAGAACCAGCACCTTGAATATGTAGGTACTACTGTTTGTACAGCTCGTTGCGTTTCCGCAATGAGTCCTTCTTTACGGAGATATTCCTGAAACGCATCAAAGGAAAACGGAGGAGGAATGATCGTTTTCTATGGAGTCAGTTTCCTGACATAATTCAAACCTGAAAAAAAAGTTTCAAAGGCTTGTAAGTCTGGGTTTGAAAACTCAACACCTTGTAATAAAGGTTTTGCAACACTGAAAAAATAGATTATAACCTGAAAAAAACTAAAACTAAAATTCAAACATCTGTAAACATGATTTTGTGTTCTATTTTATCTTCTTCATCATTTTCACCAACACATTTTCAAAGTTCAAACAATTTCACCAGCGCATTTGCAGAGTTTCAAATCTGGCACTGTTCTAACAGTGTATTTCATTGTTGCCCGGTTTTGAAACCTTGTAAATGAGATTCTGCAAACAGGTGTTCATACATTGAGAAATACGTTTTGAAAGGTTGAATATTTAGTTTTAAAAAGTTGTAAAGGTGTACGTTTACGACATTACAACGTATTTTTTCAGAACTGACTTTTCAGCACTGACTTTTCAGAGATTTGACCACACGGGCGCAAGCTTTGAGTCACGTGAATATTGGCAGTGTTCTGATGCCACTCGTTTTGAAACTCCTGACAGTCGAATCTGAAAACGTTCCTGGGGGCGGGACCATTTAGCTCTAAACCTATTGTTTGCTCTCGGCTGACGTACATTCCAATCACATGTGCCATTCACCGGGCTGTTCGTGATTGACAGTGCTCTGCCGATGACACGAATAACAACGGGTTGATTTTGCGGTTGATTTTGATTTCCATTTTCTGGAACCAGAGTCTCATCTCCATAGGACGCGACTAGCAAGGACGCGTCCTAGCAAGGCTGCAGCCTTCACTTTGGGAAACAGCCATGGTTCCAGAAAATGGAAATCAAAATCAACCGCGAAAGTCGCTTGTTATTTGTGTCATCGGCAGAGCACTGTCAATCACGCACAGCCCAGTGAACGGCACATGTGATTGGAATGTACGTCAGCCGAGAGCAACCAATAGGTTTAGAGCTAAATGGTCCCGCCCCCAGGAACGTTTTCAGATTCGACTGTCAGGAGTTTCAAAACGAGTGGCGTCAGAACACTGCCAATATTCACGTGACTCAAAGCTTGCACCTGTGTGGTCAAATCTCTGAAAAGTCAGTGCTGAAAAGTCAGTTCTGAAAAAATACGTAGTAATGTCGTAAACGTACACCTTTACAGGTTTTTAAAACTAAATATTCAACCTTTCAAAACGTATTTCTCAATGTATGAACACCTGTTTGCAGAATCTCATTTACAAGGTTTCAAAACCGGGCAACAATGAAATACACTGTTAGAACAGTGCCAGATTTGAAACTCTGCAAATGCGCTGGTGAAATTGTTCGAACTTTGAAAATGTGTCGGTGAAAATGATGAAGAAGATAAAATAGAACACAAAATCATGTTTACAGATGTTTGAATTTTTAGTTTTATTTTTTTTTCAGGTTATAATCTCTTTTTTCAGTGTTGCAAAACCTTTAATACAAGGTGTTGAGTTTTCAAACCCACAGACTTACAAGCCTTTGAAACTTTTTTTTTCAGGTTTGAATTATGGCAGGAAACTGACTCCATAGAAACTGACTCCATAGTTTTCGCCTTGTTAATTGGTTGCTATTTGTGGGGCGCTCCAGTGTCTCCGCTCAGACGTCCCTTAGAGAGAGCATGGCCGCTTCCAAAACCTCTCTCTCTAACCGCACAGCATCCAAAATGCTCTATGCATGGTTATGCAACCTAATCCCACCATTAGATGGTCAAGGTTGACCGGGACCTCTCGGCAGCAGACCGATTCTGTAGTGACATGCGTAGGAACCTGTAAGGAGGTCGGGGAAGGGTTAGGGGTGAACACCTGTAATGTAAACAAGCATGTAATAAAGTACCCAAGGCTACACCGGCAAACCTGCACAGTATAGGCCTATCATAGATCCTGTTACATGGTGTAAGAAGTGCTGAATCCTGTCACAAGCGACGTCGGAGTTCCTGAAAGATGGTTTGGAAAAATAAAAGCGGAGAGCCAGCGAGACGGTGAGAGACAGCGTTGTGCGAGCCTGCAAACGGAAAGATGGAGTCCCTGTTCTCAATAAGCCCACCGGATAACTTTGACTTCTCGGACTTCGGTAATTGGCCCAACTGGATTCGCCGTTTTGAACGGTTCCGAATCGCGGCAGGACTGAATGAAAAGGATCAAGTTAATTCACTGGTCTACACCATGGGTGAGAAAGCAGATGACATTTTGTGCACACTGGGTTTAAATGGAGCAGACCAGAAGAAATACATCGTGGTAAGAAATGCTTTTGAAAAATACTTAATTTGCAAACACAATGTAATATACCAACGGGCTCAGTTTAACAAACGATGCCAAGAGCCGGGGAAACGGATGAATCTTTCATCTCTGCAGTTTATAAACTAGCAGAACACTGTCAATATGGCACACTACATGAAGAAATGATTCGGGACAGATTAGTGGTAGGCTTGAGACACAATGGACTGTCAGAGAAGCTGCACATGGACTGTGAACTAACACAACAAAAACTGTCCTAAAAATCAGACAGACATGAAGAAATAAAAAAACAGCAACCAACTGTACGTGACACAACTAACAATGACCAGAGAGAAGCAAACGTTGACATGGTGGAATTCAAATCAAAGTTTCACAGACAAAGTCAGACAGGAAAATGCACACACAGCAAGACTCAAAAGGAGTTTCAAAAAGGAGAGAAGAGCTGGGGCCGGGTTGGAAAAACACCTGACTCTCAGGTGAGCAGCAATCATGGAAAAAGAAGCTGATGTTAAATGGGCAACAAACCACCTTTGAGCTGGACACTGGTGCAGAGTTGACAGCCATTTCACCTACAGTCTACTCAGAAAAACAGCATGGCATACTAACAAGAGCGGCGATGCCACTATGTGGACCTAGCAACAACCCACTTAAAGTGAGAGGTCAGTTTAATGGCACAATAACATTCAAAGACCGGACCACAACTCAACCTGTTTATGTAATAGACAGGTTGGCCACACCTCTGCTTGGCCTTCCAGCAATCAAAGCACTGCAGTAACTGCGACCAGTTGACTGCGTTCAGGAGCTTTCAGCAGACTTCAAGTGCCAGTACCCCAACGTTTTTACAGGCTTGGGACGCCTGCAAGGGGAGTACAAAATTAAGCTGAAGGAGGACGCCAAGCCTATTGCTTTGCACTGCCACGTCGGGTACCTACCATTACCATTGGTGGACAAAGTTAAAGAGGAACTCCAAAGAATGGAGAAAATGGGAGTAATTGCACCCATCAACGAGCCCACAGATTGGTGCGCAGGGATGGTGGTGGTGTCATGCCAAATTTGTACCGGCTGCCAAATTTGTACCGGGCACGTCAACAGTTGTCCGTTGCCGGGCAACGGACAACTGATTACGTAAGGGTTGTCCGTTGCCGGGCAGGTTTCAAAAAAACATTCGCGCTCATGTTGCCAAAGACAAAATAACATAATACAGATAACGGATGGCTAGATAACACTTGTTTTTACTTTATATTTGTATTGTATTGAATTGTTTAATCAAATTTAGCTAGTAAACTGAGTGTTTAAAGCGGGTTTCAAAAAAAATTCGCGCTCATGTTGCCAAAGACGAAATAACATAATACAGAAAACGGATCGCTAGATAACACTTGTTTTTACTTTATATTTGTATTGTATTTAATTGTTTAATCAAATTTAGCAAGTAAACTGAGTGTTTAAAGCAGGTCAAGGACGAAATAGCACAATACAGATAACGGACTAGTGCGAATGAACGAGCTTGAAGGTTCGCGAATGTTCGGGAACCTTTCACGTCATTCGATGCGATCGTCCGTTGCCAGGCAACGGACAACGCGATCATCTGTTGCCAGGCAGGTTTGGAATGGATAACTTATGGATGACGCGCCCGGTACAAATTTGGCAGCCGGTACAAATTTGGCATGACAGTGGCACCAAAGCCCAACGAAAAAATCAGAATCTGTGTTGATCTAACCCACCTAAATGAGTACATCTGCCGTGAGAGACTCATCCTGCCTGCTGTTGATGAAACCTTGGCGAAGCTTTCAGGTGCAACAGTGTTCACAAAACTCGATGCTACGGCAGGATTCTCGCAGGTGCCCCTGCACCCAGACTCAGCTCCGCTGACCACATTCATCACACCTTTTGGAGGTACTGTTTCCACAGATTGCCATTTGGAATCTCATCGGCACCGGAGCACTTCCAAAAGCGGCTGACACAGATGCTGGCAGGACTGGAAGGGACCGTCTGTCATACAGAGGACATCCTTGTCTTTGGGACGCCTCGTGAACAACATAACCACAGGCTGCACCAAGTGTTTTGGCGACTTCAAAAGGAGGGGTTGACACTCAACAAAGACAAATGCAAGTTTGCTGTGGATCGGGTCACTTTCCTGGGTCACGTCATCAGCACACAGAGCATCGAAGCAGACCCAGGTAAAATAAAGGCAATCACAGAAATGCCCACACCTAAAGATGTTGCTGATGTCAGGAGATTTTTGGGCATGGTTAACTATGTGGGGAAGTTTTCACCACGTATCGCTGATCTCACACAGCCAATAAGAGACCTGCTGAAAGCAGACAATGACTGGGCCTGGGGGAGCGAGCAGCAGCGGGCATTCGAGGAGCTGCGTCAAGAACTGAGCTCACCCGCTGTCCAGGCACAGTACTGCCCGAACAGAGACACAAAAGTTGCAGCAGATGCTTCCTCATTTGGGCTCGGAGGGGTTCTGTCTCAGAAGCAACCGTCAGGGGACTGGCGTCCAGTTGCCTTCATCTCACGCAGCATGACAGAGGCAGAGCGTAGGTACGCCCAGATTGAAAAAGAGGCGCTGGCGTTGACATGGGCGTGTGAGCGCTTTCAGTCTTATCTAGTGGGGATGGACTTTCTCATACAGACAGACCACAAACCCCTCATCTCCCTACTGAGCAGCAGAGGCCTTGCTGATTTGCCCCCAAGCGTTCTGAGATTCAGACTGCGACTACTCCGCTTCACATACAGAATTGAACACGTGCCGGGGAAAAATCTTGTCACAGTAGACGCACTTTCCAGGGCTCCAATCCAAACCGCGCCTACAGAGGAGGAAAAGCAGCTGGAGACAGATGTCAGGTTGTACATCAACAACATAGTGGAGCACTTACCTGCATCAGAGGGGAGACTGGTTCAGATCAGAGCCGCACAGAACACAGATGATGTCTGCAAAAGACTCAAAAACATGGTGCAGACAGAATGGCCAAACAGAAAGGCTCTCCCAACAGAACTTCAACAGTACTGGCAGTATCGCCAGGATCTGCTAGTAGCAGACGGACTGCCAATGAAGGGCGAAAGACTCGTCATCCCAGTTACTATGCAAGAGGAGATGCTCTATAAAATTCATGAAGGTCACCAGGGCATGACAAAATGCATCGCCAGAGCACAGCAGTCTGTATGGTGGCCAGGTCTGACCAAACACATAAAGCAGAGTGTAAAACTGTAATCTGTGCAAAAGAAGTTCACAATGCACCAGAACCACTGCTGACGACGCCATTACCTGCTAGACCATGGCAGCGCGTTGCAGCAGATCTTTTTAAGTGGAAGAGCACGATGTACCTTGTGGTAATTGACTACTTCTCACGCTACATTGAAGTAGCCAACCTTACCTCCACCACCACAGGCCATGTAAAGGAGAAGTAGAAGGCCATATTCGCACGCCATGGAGTCCCGGAGACTGTCGTCACAGACAACTGCCCCCAATTCTCAGCAACTGAGTTCACAGACTTCACCAAAGAATATGGCTTCAGCCATGTGACCAGCAACCCCCTGTTATCCGCCGAGCAACGGGGAAGCTGAAAGAGCTGTGCGGATGGTGAAATCTCTCCTGGGGAAGGGAGAGGATCCACACATGGCTTACAGGGCTACCCCATTGTCACATGGATCATCCCCAACACAGCTGTTGATGGGTCGGCTTATCAAAACACCTTTGCCCCGTTGGCCAGGACAAACTACAGCCTAAGTGGCCTGACCTCCAGGCTTTCAAAAAGAAGGATCAAGACATGAAGGAGAAACAAACCTTCTGGTTCAATAAAAGACACTGTACAAAAGAAAGAAAAGACCTCTGACCAGGACAAAGAGTCTGGGTGAAAAGCACAAGCCAGTCTGGAACTGTCAGTGGCCCAGCTCCAACACCAAGATCTTAAAACGTTGACCTACCCTCTGGAAGTCTACGAAGAAACAGACTCCACATCAGGGTCATTCCAGAGACCCCTACCTTGACAAGATCAGGGCGGGTAGAAGAAACCCAACTAGGATGGACTTGTAATCACCAGTCTTATACAGTTAGGGAGCGTGGTTACACAGGGCAGAATAATCCCTGCACGGCTCCGGGGTATCAGGTAGTCCACCCTGACCCCTAGACAGAATGATAATAATAATAATTAGATGTTCTGTGTTCTTGGTTTTGGTTAAAGGATATAACACGGCACACAAGTGGGTTTGTCTCAGGTTTATAGTGTTGAAGATAAATGTTATACTGGAGAGTATGTTTATTGTTAATTAAGAGGATGTTTATTGTTAATTATTAATGCTCAAAGAAAACTTCACTAAAAGGGGGAGATGTAGTGATATGCGTAGGAACCTGTGAGGAGGTTGGGGAAGGTTTAGGGGTGAACACCTGTAATGTAAACAAGCATGTAATAAAGTACCCAAGGCAACACCGGCAACACGAGTGTCTCCGTCTATTAAACCTGCACATTATATCATAGATCCTGTTACAGATTCAATGGCAGTGTCAATGCTTCGGCAGCACCCAGACGCACACTGGTCACACCCACACGATCCGAAGGTGGAGCTGGAGCCTGAAATTGATCCCTCTCCACCGGGTGGCAGTCGGACAGTACAGGCATGTCCCTCACAGGCTCAATCGCGTAACCAGCCATATTAAAATCACTATTTTCCGCCGTGGAGTGTAGAAGACGTTCGCGTGTCTGCAGCAACGAACTAGTCCTACCATGCCAGTGACGTCATCAGCGCTCTAATACTAAAAGACGCATTTTCTTTTGTTGCTAAAAAGAAAGCTATATATTTTTTTTTTGTGTAATTTTTAGTGTAATTTTTTTTATAATGGTCATAACTAACACGTTATCGATGTTGATTATTTCAGTTCAGTTCATCTTTAATGTGGAAAACAATCCCAAGGCAATCCATGGAGCACCCTCCTCTATGTGCCTGCACACGTTGGTGCCCTGGGAGCACACAACAGGTGGGTCTACTCTGATATGTTGTGATAAATGACAAATCAAAGCCAATTCATGCAACAGACACGTGACACTGTTCTGTGCTGCTAACCATTCCACTTACGGATTAAGGGGGCCCTTCTTTTTTCAACAGGCAGCCTATCCGAAAATATCTTGAAATGACTCAACCACTAATCAACGTCACACTGCTTGGTGAAATAGGGGTCCTTTAAGGCTTTGATCGTTTAAGAAATAACAATAAATATGTGGCTGATGTGTATCACAATTATAAATACTACAAGGGATACTGACTGGTTAGAATAAAACAATGATTTACAGAGAATAATTCTCTGGATGGATTGAACCATGGATGGGCTGGTCTATCATCTGCCCATTGGACTGTACCAATGAGTAGGGATGGTCTATCATCTGCCCAGTGGGGTAGGGCTGTCGACTGGACTGGGAGGTCACTTCCACCTGTGATATCACTAAAGGGTAGATTTTGAAATGGCTTGTAATGGCTCATCAACAGCTGGTGCAACACTTTGTTACACAGCATGAAAGATTATTGTTTTACTTCTAAACACATCAAATAGTGTTGTTTTTCTCTTTCTGTAAAGGTAGTTATATGTCTGAATTATAATACATTGTAGCAGGCGTCTGTTTAATCGTAATTCACTATTGGTGTGGGTCTCTGTCGAGCCACTCTCGGTCTGCAGTTCGTACAGCCCCACTCCACATCGCCCACCGCGTCCCTCCACAGGGACGCGGTGGGGACGTCCCTGTGGAGATTACCTCCGTCTCAATGACATTACGGTAACTGACTGCTACCTGATTCCCTACGTGCAGTAGTTTTCTCCAATGTGGACCTCGTTCATGAATATCACCAGGTGCCCGTCCAGCCGCAGGACTTCCCGAGGACGGCGATGATCACTCCGTTTGGCCTGTTTGAGTTCTTATGCATGCTGCTCGGCCTGAAGAACGCGGCCTAGGCCATTCAGCGACTGATTGAAACCGTGCTGTGGGACCTACCAATCCTGTTCGTTTATTTGGATTACATTTTGATCGTGAGCACCTCCACGGCGGAGCACTTGACGCTTCTGCAAACCCTCTTTGAATGGCTCAGCCAGCATTGCCTAATCGTCAATCCGGCCAAGTGCCAGTTCAGCCGGATCTCCATTGACTTCCTTGGCCACTGCATTACCAAGGATGGGGCTGTTCCTTTGCCATCGAAGGTGGCCGCATTGGCGGATTTCCAGCGTTCTCTCACGGTTCGGGCCCTGCAGGAGTTTTGGGGGAGGGTTTATTTTTAAAACCCCTTGCTGCCCGGCTCTGCCGGCCGCTAAACACATCCTTGACCGGACCGCAGTTGGTGGACGGCGACTGGCAGCCGCTCACGTTCTTCAGCCGGCAGATCCGCCCTTGCGAACGGGCATGAAGCACTTTTGATCGAGAGCTCCTCGGCCTCTACCTCGCCATTAGACATTTCCCTTTCCTGTTGGAGGCCTGGCCGTTATCAGTATTCGTGGACCTCCATCATTTCATGGACATCCATCACGTGGCAGGTAAGGACAACCACGTGGCTTACCCGCCTCTCCAGGGCCATCGCAGAAGCTGTCCACCTGGGCATCCCCTACGCCCGCATGGCAGGCGATCAGTCCTCCGACTCGGAGGTCCAGGCTCTGAGGACAGCTGTCACAGGACTTCGGTTGGAAGTCGTCAAGTTCAACAGCGTCGGTGCCACACTCCGGTGTTACTTTTCCATGGGGCATCCAAGGCCTGTCATGCCCGGTAGCTGGCTGTGCAGGTTTTCGATGCCATGCACGGCCTTTCCCACCCTGGGCAGAGGCTGTTGCAGCAGCTGGTGGCCGGGAAGTTCATCTGGCATGGCCTCAACTAGGACATTTGGGATCGGGTTCAGAACTGTGTGGTTTGCCAGCGCTCCAAGGTGCATCGGCATGCGACTGCTCTACTGCCGCTTTTTTCGGTGCCAGAGCAGCGGTTTGACCACATTCATGTGGACATGGTAGAGCCCCTGCCGCCCTCTCAAAGCTTCAACTACCTCCTGACGATGGTTGACAGGATCCCCGCGGGCGTTCATAGACACCTGGGTCGCCCGCACATCTCCTGTGACAGGGGACCTTAGTTCCCCCTCGAGCTTTGGAATGCGTTCGCTGGGGGCCTGGGGGTGCGACTCCATCATACTACCGCTTATCACCCACAGGCTAATGGGTTGTGTGAGCGGTTTCATCGCTCCTTGAAAGCTGCACTTTGGACCAGCCTTACAGATGACGGTTGGGTCATGTTGGTTCTCCGGACTGCCCCAGTAGTCCGGAGTGACTACTGATAACAGTAGTTATCCATTATCCATTATATTTTCACCGGCAACAAAGTCTCCGTCTTTGTTCTTTCACATTTCCCTGCAACATATTCAATAAACTAAATCCTTTCCAGGAGGGGTTGGAGTTTCTGAGACGTTGGATAATTGATGATTTTTTGATGATTGTGATTTTCAACCAGTGTGCCGCGTCACACTAGTGTGCGGCGAGAGATCGTCAGGTGTGCCGTGGAAAATGTTCTAATATCACCTAATTAACCATTGTCGGGTGTCCGTAATTTTCGGACTATAGGCCTAAGCCGTGCCTTTTTTCCCCATTTTTCGATTTTGCGGCTCATATAACGGTGCGGCTAATCTATAGATTTTTGCAGCTAACGGCTACTCGGAAAATTAGTATTCGAAGCTTAAATCAGTATTCAGAGCTTCGTTGTTTTTTTTCCACGCACGTGACGTTACAAGAGCGAGGGAGGCAAACTATAAGCGTCAGCGACACCAAGCAGAGAAGCGAGAGAGGTGGAGGAAGAATAGATATCTTGTTTCCCTTTACTTTATAACGCAACATTAGCGGGATCTCGGGAGGAAAAGTTTCCTACTTGACGAAATGCTAACCTTAGTTGTTTGTTTACCTTCGCTGTACAGAGCAGCGCCAATCAACTGACTGGTGTGAGAATAGCATGTTAGATAAGTACACCCCCCCCCCCCCATTTTGCCATAATTAGTTTAACAGTCATTCTTCTTGTTTTTGTTTCATTTGTAAACATTGTGCTCCATTTACCTTTACACAGGCATATAATGTAATGCATGTAGTACCTAATTTCGATTGATCTGATCTATTGGTGCACTCTTTTTTGCAAGCTTCGTAGAGCAGTATTGAAACATGGCGGACAGCACGTGTCGTAACCAAATGTGTACTTTGCCTGTGTATGTTTACAGGTAAGAAAACAATATAAGAGTCATGAATGCACATAAGATGAGCTGGGCAAGGGTTAGAGATGTGGGGAAGAGTTGGCAAGTTAACTCAGCCGTGAATGTTGTATTAAAAGGTTGTAATGCCGTCATAAGCAACTTCTACTAGCAGCTAAGCTAATCTTCTTGCGTCGCCATTAGGGTCCGGTCGCGGTACATTTATGTAGATGGTGTTTGTTTACTTTGTATGCCAAGGTTAAAGTGGAAATGAAGCAATGAGAACTGTGACCATTTTTTGGTTGCTTTTTCATTTTTTAAAATACATGGATTTTCATTCAACTTGAAATTCAAGTAGTTTCACTGGAAAATGACATGTTGATAACGACTTTCGCAACTAGGGCGCGGCCATGTTTTAAAAATGCAGGCGCTACGTCATCAGAATGGTTAGCGTTTTCAAATAAACATGTCAAATCTTGGAAGAAGAACAGGGGGGTCATTTTGTATTGCCCCTGGCTGTTCAAACAAATATTATCGGGTAAAAGAGTGGTAAAATAGTTAATTTCCATGTCATTCCTGTCAAGAAGCCTAAACTGCTCCAAAGATGGTTAGCTGCATTGAAACGCCTCAGCCGGCGAATGGGATCAGGGCAGAGAGTATGTAGCGACCACTTTATAGAGGCTGATTACATTGAAGAGGGAGCTTTTGCTGTCCCACCAATCGCCTGAAGCCAGATGCTGTGCCACCAATTTTTAATTTTAGTGGCTATAGTGCTGGAGACACGGACAGACCTGTCAAATCGTACCCGGGCGCTGCTCTTATGAGCAGAGAAAGAGCGCAGAAACGCGCTTGCCAGGCAGAGGAACGAGAGGTAAACTTAGCTTCTCTACTAGAGAAACAGAGAAATTAGTACACTCACTGTTTGAAGATTGTCTTGTTTGCAGACTAGCTCGCTCCATGCTCTTGATCATTTCTAATCCATCGCCAAAATAATCCATTGATTTTGGAAATAATCCATTTGCAAACACCGTCGGTTGCACGATTTTCGCATATTCATGTGCACACCCAAATGGCACGACAATTACATGTATCATGAAATGAATGAACTGTAAGGCAGCGTGGAAGCCCAGCTGCTGCACCCGTGTACTACTTTTCATAGCTGTAAACAACATCCTGTGGACGGGCAGAGCCGGGAGATGTCAGTTATTATCACCTCCACCATATATATATATATATATATATATATATATATATATATATATATATATATATATATATATATGTATATATATATAATGTGCAATATATATCCATTTTGCTGATGCAGTAGCCGCGTTTACATGGACACATCTGTTCGGCATAGATTTCTATGCAGAACAGAAAATGATCATGTATACGCCTCATTCGGAATACAATTATCTGTTCGGCATAGATTCTATGCCGAATAGAAGAGGTGGTGTAGTCTGTTTTAATCGCCATGTACACACTTATTCCGAATAGATTGGGGTTTAACTTAAGGCCGATATATGCTCTGTTTTAGACGTAACGCGTAAGCACGTAAGATACATAACCCCCCCTTGCGCGATAAAATATCCCCCCTTACGTGCTTAAGTGCGTCGGCCAAAATTCCTGACTATGCGACTAAAACACTACGGCCCTACGCAGCTCGCAAAGACTGTGATTGGCCAGCTAACCACATCCTTTCAGGAGTCTCACATTTCCGGTTTTACAGCATAATAGCGCCATTTTTAAAAGGCCGTGACAGAAGCGAATGAAGAATTTTGAAGAAGGAGAAGAAGAAAACACAACAACGAATTATGATAATTATAAATATGAACAAGCCAGCGATTTCCACTTCCACAGATTCGTTCGTTGCTCCCCCTACTGTTCTGGTGGAGAATCCCCTTGCAACACGCGCAATCCTTAAGGAACCTTAAAGGAACCGTAAATCAAAACTTGTCTAAAACAAGTCCCTTGTGTAAATTACGTGCTTACGTCTCTGCGTCTAAAACGACCCTAAATCGGCCTTTTGAGCAGCCGCAGCAGTTCGCAATTGGTCCACTGAGCTCCGTCGGTACTTTTAGGCACACCGACCTTCACTGCTGTCAAGGAAAGTGGATTTATTGCCTGATTCACGTCTTTGTTATCACTCCGTAAAAGTAGTCCGGTAAGCGTGTCCGGTTGCTAAGCGACGGGACATGGGTGTTTATTAATGACGTGTTCGCGTATCGTAGTGTCCGCGCGCGTCCGAGGTAACTGTAAATGAGTAGGCTACTACTAGTATTTTTGCAGGCTGAACGTTAAAATACTTCTTAACTTAGAGAGATGGTAGCTGCAGTAGTTCGCAATTGGACCTTCGAGGATTCCTGTTCACTAAATTCTCTCCCACCAGTCTTGGCTGCGGACTCGCATCCAAATTCCTCTTGTTTGCGGCGGAGCTTAGGTTAAATATATAATAATACGTTGCTGCGCTGTCCTCCTCCTTCTTAATTGAAGGAGCAGGCAGAGAAAAGCTCTCTCCTGCTGTGCTTTCATTAAAATCACATTTAAAATCCCCAATAGTGATAAGACATCCATTATGTCGCCGCCGGTCCAGAGATGTGTCAGGTGTGCGCGAGAGACATAACGGACACTTTTGTTACTGCCATGTATACAGTACATTCGGACAGATCTATGCCGCATAGAAATCTATGCGGATCAGATGTGCCATGTAAACGCGGCTAGTGAGGCTATGAACCGCTATGTAAACAACATAGAATGTTTCCAACCATTCCATTCTCGAGACGTCATCGTATTCTGAAAACAGAGATGGCAGCGCACAGGCTGAAAACATTATAATTTATGCAACTTGTTTGTGATTTATTCTGAATAATGGGTCATATTTCCGACTTTAATGGTATATTGAAATATTTAACTAGTGCTATTGTTACGTATTCTAAGAATCTAAGCTACCCACACATAGACCCAATGAAGCAGGACCAAACATATAAGCCGTAAATACTATAGCCACAAGGGGAGCAAGACCTTATTGGAGGCTGCTCCAGCCACAGATAGCACTACCTTGAAATATATGAAGAAGCCGAAGCCATTACGGCACCCCGGCCACGCCCACTTGACGGTCTCTACCTGTGCACACTAGGTGGAGAGCGTTAGAGATTTTCAGCGACACCGGCGAGGGGACATGGGCCTCAGCCCATGTCCCGTAGTAGCCAGAGTTATTATCTCTCACACGTGTTCGACACGATCCCTAGACTTTCGTTCAATAGTCAGTTACCATGCCGAAACATGCCTACTTTAACAATCAACTCTCTTAAAAGCTATCCCGGATTTGAACCCTTTCCTTGAAGAACTACTCAAGACTATAGACATCTGCTTATTTGATTGCTTCCTTTCCCCTTTAAGAACTGGGAATAATATCAGGAGCCACAATGTGCTTTTATTTTGTGTATTTCCATTGCCGATTACTATGTCTAATAAAATGTATTTCTGCGAATGGTGTAATACTTAGATTAGGATGTAAACAGACCGAGTGCTACACATTTTGTAGAGCAGTATTGAAACATGGCGGACAGAACGTGTCGGAACCAAATGTGTACTTTGCCTGTGTATGTTTACAGAACTCATTAAAGAAACTACTCTTCAAGTCACGCTTCAGTTTATTTTCAAGTGTGCAACACTGGCTTGCTGCAGAGCGTGAGCGTCTTGGGAATACCCGGTCAATATAATGGATAGAATATGGACACATAAGACAATCAATATTCGGTATTTGTTATGGATTTATTCTACAAATTCCCTGTGTGTTATTGTACAGACACACACAAAGCTGTTGAGGAAGAGCTTTGTGTGTGTCTTTCTACCATTCCTGCCAGGATATCCATTTTGTGTTCATCGAAACCAGGTTTCACACTAGGGAGCGTGTCTATGTTCCCCGGGTCCTATGTTCCCCGGGTCCTATGTTCCCCGGGTCCTAGGTTCCCCGGGTCCTATGTTCCCCGGGTCCTATGTTCCCCTCTTTGTATGAGACTGGGGAACATAGGACCCTTTTTTTAAAAAAGGGTCCTATGTTCCCCGCTTTTCCCAAAAAGGGTCCTATGCCTGTGAAGGATATTGGATATATTCAATATGTATTCAATATATCCAATATATATTTTGGATACATTGAATATATATTGAATACATATATATATACTGGATATATTCAATATCCAGCCAATTTAGCCTGCCATATTCATCACCCCCCTCCTATTTCTTGTTTGCAAAGGCTGAGACACTTGATATTTTTTGGGGTTACATCGTTAGGCCACTGGATGTGACTGTAGAAATTTCAGACGTGTAGTCACAACAGGGGACATTTGGCGGGAGGGGGTTGTATTCTCGCAGGCAATTTAGCCTGCCGTATTTCAACCCCCCCTCCTATTTCTTGTTTGCAAAGTCCGAGACACTTGACATCTTTTGGGGTTACATCGTTAGGCCACTGGATGTGACTGTAGAAATTTCAGACGTGTAGTCACAACAGGGGACATTTGGCGGGGGGGGGGTTGTATTCTGGCAGGCAATTTAGCCTGCCGTATTTCACCCCCCCCTCCTATTTCTTGTTTGCAAAGTCTGAGACACTTCAAATTTTTTGGGGTTACATCGTTAGGCCACTGGATGTGACTGTAGAAATTTCAGACGTATAGTCACAACAGGGGACATTTGGCAGGGGGGGGGGGGGGGGGGGGGGGGGGGGGCGTTGTATTCTGACAGCCAATTCATGCCGGCAGAATTACTCACTCATTGAAAATGCTCCCAGTGTTGATGCCTACCATGTCAATATAATGGACAGTACATATTATGAATATGTGTATGGATGTACATATGTATATGTATGCATGAAGTAATTGCAATTAACAACTTCTGACTTTGAGGAATATTCTAGAATAGACTTCCTTTCAGAAATCCTATGTAACATCAACAGATATCAAAGTTGAACACACATTACATTATTGAGCCCTAACTGTTCCCTGCAGAAAAAACCCACACCTTTGTAAAAAACCCACACCTTTGACTAATATTGTCGGCAGGAAGAGCGCCTCGAACTAAATGAAAGTAGGGGCATTGACAATAAGCGAATGCGCGTTCACGCGAAGGGGGGTCGTAATATGCGGGGGGGTCGAAATTCGGCACAACACCGGTAATCAAACCCCGAGAAGCCCAATCCCTACGAGAGCTTCCTGCGGCCATCCGGAGGCGCACAGAGCTTTTGGTCGTGATATTATTATACAATTATATTAGATTATATACTATTATTACACAGGTCTTTTCAACGTTCCGTTCACTTGCATGGGCACTTCACAACTTCCGGCGGTGAATTCTTTTTTGATAATTGGCAACGGATGAATAATTACCGCTGTCAAGGTAAACAAAAGGACTTTTTGCCTTTGGTATCACTCCGCACGTAGTCCGGTAACTTGTCAATGTAATAAGCGGGATATGTATCAACCCAAGCGCTGTCGGTTGCTAAGCGACGACGTCAACGTCTTGGGCAGACTATTTCTCTGCTGATCAACACTATGAATGCTGCTAACAAATACATTGTAAATAAATTGTTTCATTTTGGGAAGTAGCCGTGTAATAAGCGGGATAATGTATAGAACTTTGCCGGTCATTATCGTAAAATAAGCCCCTTCATGGCGAAGCAAGACACCTCCGCTGCGCGTCGGTGTCCTGTTCGCCCTGTCGGGGCTTATTTTCTCGATAATGACCGGCGTTCTATACATTATCCCTTACTTATATAAAGAGCTCCGGGAGTCGAAAACGGCAACAATCAATTTCTCTTCCATGCTGCAGTTCACCCCGGACTGCACTGCACTGAGTTGGCCGGTTGAACGCTGATTGGCTGTTACGTTACACATGTCCCGGAGTGGCCACGCTGTTGAACGCCGATTGGCTGTCATCACGCGAATGTCGCGTCAAAGTTTAAATATTTTTGAAGATTGATAGATTGCGGGGAACATAGGACCCTTTTCCCAGAAAAGGGTCCTATGTTCCCCGCTTTTCCCAAGAAGGGTCCTATACTCCCCGGTATGTATGGCTACAGGGGAATATAGGACCCTTTTTGGGAAAAACGGGGAACATAGGACCCGGGGAACAAAGGACCCGGGGAACATAGGGATGACCCCTTCACACTAAGTGAGTATAAATACATTTAGAAACTAAATTATTAACTTTATGTGTTGGATTTATGCAGTTCTTAGATTTAATTGTAAAACATTTATTAAGTTTGCTTGCTTAATATAAAATAATATGACTTTTATGTTTATTTTCTCGTTTGTATTTGTTTAATTCTGCTCCTTTTCTCTTAAATGAACTACAGAATTACTTTATAACAGCCCAACAGGGCAACTCTTTATTAACTCACTGGTACAACCTACGTGCATCTCTCACGTGTCACTCTTACTTCCGGTGTCACATTCCTACTTGGCCGTGTGAACACAATTACTATTGTAACATCCTTTCTCTTTTTTCTCTTTTTCTGACTCTTAATGAACTGTCAAAGATACACACAATATAAATCATCTCTGAATGACAAAACTCATTACTGTTACAGTGAAAACTAAACTAATTTAACTAGAGTGATATTCCTTGTTACCCTTCACACATACTAGCTGCAATCAAATCACAGATCCACATCGTAAATTCAGAATGAAAAGTTCTACAAACTATGTCCTATTTTAGTCTTAAACTTATAACAACACACATTACTAAACATGTTATGCTTTCTCCACATTCTTTCTTTATGTCCTATTTTAGTCTTAAACTTATAACAACACACATTACTAAACATGTTACTTGTAACAACACACATTACTAAACATGTTATGCTTTCTCCACATTCTTTCTTTAGTCCTATTTTAGTCTTAAACTTATAACAACACACATTACTAAACATGTTACTTATAACAACACACATTACTAAACATGTTATGCTTTCTCCACATTCTTTCTTTAGTCCCCCCAAAGTCCATGAGTGGTCCACAACTATTCGTTCACAAAGTCTTTGTAGCGTTGTGGCGTCACCACTGTGCGACCAGCCCTTGTGGTCACCGGTAATACATTGCTACCCGGTGGGTGGGTGTCACCCGTGTCTGTGTCTGTGTGTGTTTCAGGAACAGTCTGTAGAAGAGCAACCACAGTCTCCATGTCCATAGACTCAATGAGGGTCTGTCCGTGGGCACGCCTGAGGTGTTTGCAATTCCTCCGCAGAACACCACCAGACTGCAGCTGGACTTCGTAGGATCTCGCATCCACAGCCCTGAGAACATTGCCTAATCTCCAGAGAGTGTGAGACCCAAATGGCTGTATTCGCACAGTCCCCTGGTTTCAATGTGTCCAGATCTCTGGCAGATCTGTTGTAGTAGGCAGACTGGCGTTCTTGGTTACTGCGTAGTCCTTGCTGCACCTGTTCGACTTTTGGCTGCAGAAGGCTTGCTTTTGTGGGCAGCAGTGTTCTGGTGCGCCGACTGAGAAGTCTTTGTGCTGGACTGGTGTCCAGGCCTTGTGACGGTGTGTTACGGTGATCCAAAAGAGCAAGGTAGGGATCCTGTCCAGCCATTTGCGCTTTGTGCAAAAGTCTCTTGGCTGTTTTGACGGCTGATTCTGCTTTGCCATTGCTCTGAGCATACCCAGGTGACGAGGTCTTATGCAGGAATTCCCACCGTTCGCTGAATCTGTGGAATTCTTGCGATGAGTATTGTGGTCCGTTGTCCGAGATGACAACATCAGGGATGCCTTGTCTGGCAAAGTGGGCTTTCAGTTTCTTTATCACAGTTGTAGATTTTGTGTCTGAGAGATAATCTATTTCCCAGAAATTTGAATAGTAATCTACAGTGATGAGATAGTCCTTGTTGTCAAAAGAAAACAAATCTGTGCCTACTTTAGCCCATGGTCTGTTAGGCATTTCATGTGAGATAAGTGTTTCTCTTTGTTGCTTATAGTCCACTGACCTACAAATGTCACACTTGGCTACATAGGTCTTGATCTGGTCATTAATGCCTGGCCAGTATACACACTCTCTGGCTCTTCGTTGGCATCCTTCCACCCCAAAATGAGAGGAGTGTAGACGTTGCGTGATGTCTCTCCTTAGCGCATCAGGTATGACAACACGTTTACCCCGAAACACTATTCCATCTTGGTGACTCAGTTCATCCTGGAATGAAAAGTATGGTCTGATTTCGCTCTGTGTCTTTGCCTTGTCATTTGGCCATCTTTGTTGTATGGTTTCAATGAGTTTCTGCAGTGTCGAATCCTGTGTTGTTGCAGAACGGATTGAACTGAGGCTGTCCGCTGAGATGGGTACATGCTGCAACATATTAACAGTCTCTATTTCAGCTTCCACTGAGCCAAAGGCTGAACACTCAGGCAGGTAAGCTCGGCTCAAGGTGTCTGCTAACACCATATCTTTTCCTGGTAAGTAAACAACATCAACGTCATACTTTTGAATACGCATCATCATTCTTTGTAGTCTTTTGGGTGCACTCAATAGTGGCTTTCTCACTATGTTCTCTAAAGATTTGTGGTCACTTTGTACAGTTACCTTGCGTCCATACGTGTACTGATGGAATTTCTCCAAACTGAAAATCATTGCTAAGAATTCCTTCTCGATTTGGGCATAGCCCTTCTCTGTCTGTGTGAGTGCTCTGCTTGCGAATGCTACGGGCTTACCCCTCTGGACCAGTGCTGCGCCCAAACCAGTGTCTGAGGCATCACACTGCACAGTCAATTCCTCCTCCGGGCTGCAGTACTTCAGCACTGGTGTGTTTGAAATAGTCTCTTTCAATTTGAGAAACGCCTGGTCATCCTGTTCTGTCCACTCCCATTCACCGTCCTTGTGTGTCAGGTGCCTGAGTGGCTGACAGTGGTCAGAGAGATGACGACAGTACTTAGCCAGGTAGTTCACCATACCCAACAGCCTCTGAACTGCTTTCACATCTGTTGGCTTTGGTATTTGTTCAATGGCACGTACCTTTTCTGGATGTATCCTTACACCATCCGCTGTCAGGAGATGTCCTATGTACGTAGTCTCTTTTTCGTTCAGCTTGAACTTGTCTGCGTTCAGTTTAATGTTCTTTTGTCTGCATCTATTCAAAAACAGTCTCAGTTTCTCATCGTGGTCTCGCTGTGCCATTTCTTGTGTCTCACCTTGTCCCGTGATCAGCACATCATCAGCAATGATGTACAGACCAGACAGATCCTCCAGCGCCTGTGTGAGCTTACGCTGAAAGACCTCTGGTGCGGGGCTGACCCCCATTGGAAGCCTCAGCCATCGGTAACGTCCAAATGGCGTAGCAAAAGTAGTCAGAAAACTTGACTCTTCATCTTATTTGACATGCCAGAAACCACTTTTCACATCACATACTGTAAACACTTTTGCTTTAGCCAGATCTGGGAGAATGTCCTCAATTGTCTGCAATGGGAAATGACTACGCTTCAGCGCCTTGTTCAAGGGTCTTGGATCAATGCATATCCGTAGCTTCCCATTCTGTTTTTGGACAACAACCATTCCATTGATCCAGTCTGTGTTGCATTCTACAGGTGTGATGATTCCTCTGCGCTGTAGGTCTTGAAGTTCAGCCTTCAGTGGTTTCATCATTGCTACTGGCACCCGCCTCTTTGGCAGCTGCACAGGTTTCACTGTGTCGTCAATCTCCAGCTTGTATTTTCCTTCAAGGCAGCCATCACCCTTGAACACGTCAGCATACTCTGCTTGTATCTGCTCCATTGTCCATTGGCCCCTTGTAGTCTTAATTTCTGGCACTGTTGTAACTATGCTGTCAATTGCCATAATATTTTCAAAGTGCACTTTAATCAGCTGCATGCCCTCACTGGCCCTTTTGCCAAGCAATGGCACTGTATCTCCCTCATCCACAACTTGGAACTCCAACTGGTACAGCTTCTGGTTTCTGGGATTTCTCAGCTTCAGTTTGCATTTTCCCAGTGGCTTAAGCTTGCTTTTGTTGTACATCACTAGCACACTCTTTGTATCTTCGATCTTTGTGTTTGAATCAAGCAGATCAATTGGAATTATATTACAAGTAGCACCACAGTCTATTTGAAATTTCACAGTCTGTTTTCCCAAAAGCATTCCAGCAAAGAGCTGTGTCTTGAGTCTTTTATCAGAATCTACTGAACTCACTGTCTCAATCTCTTCTGTAGTTACACAGAGGATTTCATCAAACTCATCACTCTCGTGTTCTGCTACATGGTGCACTTGTTTCTTTCTCTGTTCCCTTTCTCTTGGTTGCTGACTGGCTTTACATTTAGCTGCAAAATGATTCTCTTTGCCACACTTTTTGCACGTCTTACCGTATGCTGGGCATTTCTGCTTGCTTCTCTCATGTGATTTGCCACAAAATTTGCAGTCCACTTTATCCGCTGGCTGTTGGTAGTGCCCTGGTCTCTGTATTGCATGCACCTCCTCCACTTTAGGTCCGGAGATGGTTTTGACGTTCTCGCGCGACAACTCCGAGGCTCTGCACAACTGAATGCATGTGTCGAGCGTCAGGGTCTTCTCGCGGAGCAACCGCTCCCTCATGCTGACATTGTTGCTTCCACACACAATCCGATCCCGAATGGGCGAGTCTCTTGAAGTCCCAAAGTTACACGTCTTTGATAACACTTTCAGGTCCGTGACATAACAGTCTATTGCCTCACTCGAACCTTGGTTTCTCGAGAAGAAACGGTAACGTTCCACGGTCTCGTTAGCACTAGGGTTGCAGTGAGCATCCATTTTATCAATTATGTCCTTCATCTTCCAATCAGGCTTTGCTGTCTCACCCATGAGCGTGTCCAACAGCTCTCTGCCGCTCTCACCAACGAGATAGCTGAAAAGTTTGACAGTTTTCTTCTCGTCGTCGTCCACGGTTAAGTCGGAATACAGTAGAAACTCTTCCCTCCAGGTTTTCCATGACTTTGCGAGATTCCCTGAGTCCATGCATAGCTGTTGGGGAGGTTTTAGCCCTTCCATGTCGGTTGGATGAGAATGCTAATCCCTAGCTAAACTTATATTACTACTCTCCTAACGTTGCAGTAGCTCTTCCCGCGAAACGATACTTCGACTGGTCAAGTCCGTGACCGCTGCCACCATGTTTAATTCTGCTCCTTTTCTCTTAAATGAACTACAGAATTACTTTATAACAGCCCAACAGGGCAACTCTATATTAACTCACTGGTACAACCTACGTGCATCTCTCACGTGTCACTCTTACTTCCGGTGTCACATTCCTACTTGTCCGTGTGAACACAATTACTATTGTAACAGTATTATAAAATAGTTAATTTGAGTTTGTTTATGCCTTTGTTTTGAAGTTATTACTAGCCTATATATAGAGGTGGCGGGCATAGGTAAGACAGGCACTAGGAAGGGTCATGTTTTTTTACCAGCTGTACGCAAGTGCCCCTGACTGCAGCCCGCAGATCGAGGAGGAGCTAAATGTGGGCGGGCTTAAACGTTTAACTCCGCCCACATTTAAGGAAAATCCCACGCAGTATCATACTTTCTCCCGCTTTCGAGCGGAGGAGCTAAATGTGGGCGGGTCTAAACGTTTAACCCATGGTTTTATCCTCTCGGGCGCCATCTGGTGGCGGAGATCCGGCAGCACATTCTCAAACATCAATACAGCACAGCACAGCACAATGACTTACCGGTAATATGGAAAAGGGTTCATGCATTTGATAGACTTAGACATTCCTAATTAGGGGTCCAAGCCAACAGGTTGGATCCCTATTGTTTTTGTAGTGTTTATTATTAGGGGTCCAAGCCAACAGGTTGGATCCCTATTGTTTTTGTACGGATTATTATACTTCCTTCGTTTGAAGTGGTACTACAGCCCAAACCGTAAATGGTGCACACAAGCCAATTACATGACTAGATCCAGGTCCGTGAGCTGACGGCAGACGACAAAATCCAGACATGCCGGCCACTAGGTGGCGCTATACCAAGGAATACGCGTTTGGGGCTATAACTCCCACACCGAACCTCCCACAGTCAAAAACTTGTACCCACATATTCACTGGAGTCTGCTGCATCTTTTGACATAGGCCACGCCCATTTGCGTCTATAATCTTTTTTCGCAAAATCGCGAAAACCGCAAAACTGTTTCCCTCCCACATTTCTTGACCAATCGACACCAAACTTTGCACACGACATCTTCAGACGCACACGCAAAGGAATCGTGAGTCTATATAGAAAATATGGCCAAGAATTATTAATGTGGGCGGGAGTTATTTGGCAAAGGAAAATTGTCTTTGGAAAATGTCGCCATAGGGCGGCGCCAAAAAACGACGACATTGTCTATCTCCTATTTGGCCAATGGAATGTTTTGAAAACGCGTTTTAGGCTATAACTCCCACACCGAAGCTCCCACAGTCAAAACCTTTATATCCACATGTTGTTCACGGTAGCGTTTTCAATACTTGCTTCGCGTTGTGCCGGCGAAACGCACATTTCTTGTCGCGTTGTGCCGGCGAAATGCACACTTCTTGGACCCCTGCATAACTGCTTGCAGTTCTAGTTAGGGGTCCAAGCCAACAGGTTGGATCCCTATTGTTTTTGTAAGGATTTTTCTTTTTATTATTCCAGCAAAAATAAACCTAAAAGTGTGCCCACAGCCCAAACCATAAATGGTGCCGACACGCCAATTGCATGACTAGATCCAGGTCCGTGAGGTGACGGCAGACGACAAAATCCAGACATGCCGGCCACTAGGTGGCGCTATACCAAGGAATACGCGTTTGGGGCTATAACTCCCACACCGAACCTCCCACAGTCAAAAACTTGTACGCACATATTCACTGGAGTCTGCTGCATCTTTTGGCATAGGCCACGCCCATTTGCGTCAATAATTTTTTTTCGCAAAATCGCGAAAACCGCAAAACAGTTTTTTCCCTACTCCTCCCACATTTCTAGACCAAAACTTTGCACACGGCATCTTCAGACCTACACGAAAAGAATTCCTGCATTACTTTTTTGATCCGACCTTCGACGACGAAACGGTAGCGTTTTGAAAATTGGTTTATTAGCTAAATTAGACATGGAAAATCCAAAATCCCAAAAAATCCAAAATTACACATCGGACCGACTCCAAGTTTTACACACATGTTGGTGTTAAACTTAACGTCGTTCGAAAAAAAAATCGGAAAATTTCGCCATTAGGGGGCGCCATAAACGAGGAAATTGTATATCATCTACAAAATTTCGCCGCAAAAACGCCACACTGACTTCTCGCTACTCCTACCACAGTCAAATCCTTTGTATCCACAGGTTCAGGGTAGCGTTTTCAACACATGCTTCGCTTTGTGCCGGCGAAACGCACATTTCTTGTCGCGTTGTGCCGGCGAAATGCACACTTCTTGGACCCCTGCATAACTGCTTGCAGTTCTAGTTATACTTACCTCCTTGAAAGTGGTACCGCAGCCCAAACCGTAAATGGTGCCGACACGCCAATTGCATGACTAGATCCAGATCCGTGGGGACTACGCAGACGCCAAAATCCAGACATGCCGGCCACTAGGTGGCGCTATACCTAGGAAAACACGTTCGGGGCTATAACTCCCACACCGAACCTTCCAGAGTCCAAAAACTTGTACCCACAGATGCACTGGAGTCTGCTGCATCTTTTGACCTAGGCCACGCCCATTTGCGTCTATGAATATTTTTCGCTAAATCGCGAAAACTGCAAAAATGTTTTTTCGCTACTCCTCCCACATTTCCCGACCAATTGACACAAAACTTTACACACGGCATCTTCAGACCTACACGAAAAGAATTCCTGCATTACTTTTTTGATCCGACCTTCGACGACGAAACGGTAGCGTTTTGAATATTGGTTTATTAGCTAAATTAGACGTGGAAAATCCAAAATCCCAAAAAAATCAAAATTACACATCGGATCGACTCCAAATTTTACACACATGTTGGTGCTAACCTTACTGTCGTACGAAAAAAATTTCGGAAAATTTCGCCATTAGGGGGCGCCATAAACGAGGAAATTGTATATCTTCTACAAAATTTCGCCGCGAAAACGCTACACTGACTTCTCGCTACTCCTACCACAGTCAAATCCTTTGTATCCACAGGTTCAGGGTAGCGTTTTGAACACATGCTTCGCGTTGTGCCGGCGAAACGCACATTTCTTGTCGCGTTGTGCCGGCGAAATGCACACTTCTTGGACCCCTGCATAACTGCTTGCAGTTCTAGTTAGGGGTCCAAGCCAACAGGTTGGATCCCTATTGTTTTTGTAAGGATTATTATTATTAGGGGTCCAAGCCAACAGGTTGGATCCCTATTGTTTTTGTAAGGATTATTATTATTATTATTATTATTATTATTCCAGCAATAAAAGTGCTACTACAGCCCAAACCGTAAATGGTGCACACACGCCAATTACATGACTAGATCCAGGTACGTGAAGACTATGCAGACGACAAAATCCAGACATGCCGGCCACTAGGTGGCGCTATACCAAGGAATACGCGTTTGGGGCTATAACTCCCACACCGAACCTCCCACAGTCAAAAACTTGTACGCACATATTCACTGGAGTCTGCTGCATCTTTTGGCATAGGCCACGCCCATTTGCGTCTAGAATTTTTTTTCGCAAAATCGCGAAAACCGCAAAACTGTTTTTTCCCTACTCCTCCCACATTTCTCGACCAATCAACACCAAACTTTGCACACAACATCTTCAGACGCACACAAAAAGAAAAACTCAAACACTTTTTGATCCGACCTTCGATTACGAAACGGTAGCATTTTGAATATTTGTTTATTAGCTACGTTTTACGTTGAAAATCAAAAATCCAGAAAAATACCAAAATCAGACATCGGATCAAGTCCAAATTTTACACACATGTCGGTGCTACCCTTAATGGCGTTCAATAAAAATATCGGAATATTTTGCCATTAGGGGGCGCAATAAACGAGGAAATTGTATATCTTCTAATAGGCCTGAGGAATGTTCTTCAAACTATAAGGGAACCATCAAGGGGCAAACCCGAGTCTATATAAAAAATATGGCCAAGAATTATTAATGTGGGCGGGAGTTATTTGGCAAAGGAAAATTGTCTGTGGAAAATTTCGCCACAGGGCGGCGCCAAAAACGACGATATTATCTATCTCCTATTTGGCCAATGTTCTGAAAACGCGTTTTGGGCTATAACTCCCACACCGAAGCTCCCACAGTCAAAACCTTTTCTATCCACCATGTTGTTCACGGTAGCGTTTTTGAACACATGCTTCGCTTTGTGCCGGCGAAACGCACATTTCTTGTCGCGTTGTGCGGCGAAATGCACACTTCTTGGACCCCTGCATAACTGCTTGCAAGTTCTAGTTATTAGGGGTCCACAGCAACAGGTTTTGGATCCCTATGTTTTTGGTAAGGATTATTAGGGGTCCAAGCCAACAGGTTGGATCCCTATTGTTTTTGTAAGGATTCTTTTTATTATTATTCCCCCCCTAGAAGTGGGTCCACAGCCCAAACCGTAAATGGTGCCGACACGCCAATTGCATGACTAGATCCAGGTCCCTGAGTTCTAAGCAGACGACCAAATCCAGACACGCCGGCCACTAGGTGGCGCTATACCAAGGAAAGACGCGTTTGGGGCTATAACTCCCACACCGAACCTCCCACAGTCAAAAACTTGTACCCACTTATTCACTGGAGTCTGCTGCATCTTTTGGCATAGGCCACGCCCATTTGCGTCTAGAATTTTTTTTCGCAAAATCGCGAAAACCGCAAAAGTGTTTTTTCCATACTCCTCCCACATTTCTCGACCAATCAACACCAAACTTTGCACACGACATCTTCAGACGCACACGAAAAGAAAAACTCAAACACTTTTTGATCCGACCTTCGATTACGAAACGGTAGCGTTTTGAATATTTGTTTATAAGCTAAATTAGACGTCGAATATCAAAAATCCAAAGAAATCCAAAATTAGACATCGGATCAAGTCCAATTTTTTGAGACATGTCGATGCTCCACTTAATGGCGTTCGATAAAAAAATCGGAAATTTTCGCCATAAGGGGGCGCAATAAACGAGGACATTGTATATCTTCTCATTTGCCAGAGGAATGTTCTTCAAACTCAAGGGAAACCATCAAGGGGCAATCCCTAGTCTATATAGACAATATGGCCAAGAATTATTAATGTGGGCGGGAGTTATTTGGAAAAGGAAAATTGTCTTTGGAAAAATTCGCCACAAGGGGGTGCAAAAAAACGACGACATTGTCTATCTCCTATTTGGCCAATGGAATGTTCTGAAAACGCGTTTCAGGCTATAACTCCCACACCGAAGCTCCCACAGTCAAAACCTTTATATCCACATGTTGTTCACGGTAGCGTTTTGAATACTTGCTTCGCGTTGTGCCGGCGAAACGCACATTTCTTGTCGCGTTGTGCCGGCGAAATGCACACTTCTTGGACCCCTGCATAACTGCTTGCAGTTCTAGTTATTATTATTATTATTATTCCAGCAATAAAAGTGCTACTACAGCCCAAACCGTAAATGGTGCACACACGCCAATTACATGACTAGATCCAGGTACGTGAAGACTATGCAGACGACAAAATCCAGACATGCCGGCCACTAGGTGGCGCTATACCAAGGAATACGCGTTTGGGGCTATAACTCCCACACCGAACCTCCCACAGTCAAAAACTTGTACGCACATATTCACTGGAGTCTGCTGCATCTTTTGGCATAGGCCACGCCCATTTGCGTCTAGAATTTTTTTTCGCAAAATCGCGAAAACCGCAAAACTGTTTTTTCCCTACTCCTCCCACATTTCTCGACCAATCAACACCAAACTTTGCACACAACATCTTCAGACGCACACAAAAAGAAAACTCAAACACTTTTTGATCCGACCTTCGATTACGAAACGGTAGCATTTTGAATATTTGTTTATTAGCTACGTTTTACGTTGAAAATCAAAAATCCAGAAAAATACCAAAATCAGACATCGGATCAAGTCCAAATTTTACACACATGTCGGTGCTACCCTTAATGGCGTTCAATAAAAATATCGGAATATTTTGCCATTAGGGGGCGCAATAAACGAGGAAATTGTATATCTTTTAATTGGCCTGAGGAATGTTCTTCAAACCCGAGGGAAACCATCAAGGGGCAATCCCGAGTCTATATAGAAAATATGGCCAAGAAATATTAATGTGGGCGGGAGTTATTTGGCAAAGGATAATTCTCTTTGGAAAATTTCTCCACAGGGCGGCGCCAAAAAACGACGACATTGTCTATCTCCTATTTGGCCATGGAATGTTCTGAAAACGCGTTTTAGGCTATAACTCCCACACCGAAGCTCCCACAGTCAAAACCTTTATATCCACATGTTGTTCACGGTAGCGTTTTGAATACTTGCTTCGCGTTGTGCCGGCAAAATGCACATTTATTGTCGCGTTGTGCCGGCGAAATGCACACTTCTTGTTCCTATTATTATTAGGGGTCCAAGCCAACAGGTTGGATCCCTATTGTTTTTGTAAGGATTATTCCTATTATTAGGGGTCCAAGCCAACAGGTTGGATCCCTATTGTTTTTGTAAGGATTTTTTCTTATACTTACCCCCCTGAAACTGTGCCCACAGCCCAAACCGTAAATGGTGCCGACACGCCAATTGCATGACTAGATCCAGGTCTCTTCGGACTACGCAGACGACAAAATCCAGACACGCCGGTCACTAGGTGGCGCTATTCCAAGGAAAACACGTTTAGGGCTATAACTCCCACACCGAACCTTCCAGAGTCCAAAAACTTGTACACACAGATGCACTGGAGTCTGCTGCATCTTTTGGCATAGGCCACGCCCATTTGCGTCCATAAATATTTTTCGCTAAATCGCGAAAAGCGCTAAACTGTTTTTTCGCTACTCCTCCCACATTTCTCGACCAATTGACACAAAACTTTGCACACGGCATCTTCAGACCTACATGAAAAGAATTCCTGCATTACTGTTTTGATCCGACCTTCGACGACGAAACGGTAGCGTTTTGAATATTGGTTCATTAGCTAAATTAGACGTGGAAAATCCAAAATCCCAAAAAATTCAAAATTACACATCGGATCGAGTCCAAATTTAACACACATGTTAGCGCCACCCTTAACGACGTTCGAATAAAAATTCGGAAAATTACGCCCTAAGGGGGCGCTATAAACGAGGAAATTGTATATCTTCTAATTGGCCAAAGGAATGTTCTTCAAACTCAAGGGAAAACATCAAGGGGCAAACCCGAGTCTATATAGAAAATATGGCCAAGAATTATTAATGTTGGCGGGAGTTATTTGGCAAAGGAAAATTGTCTTTGGAAAATTTCGCCACAAGGCGGCGCCAAAAAACGACAACATTGTCTATCTCCTATTTGGCCAATGGAATGTTCTGAAAACGCGTTTTAGGCTGTAACTCCCACACCGAAGCTCCCACAGTCAAAACCTTTATATCCACATGTTGTTCACGGTAGCGTTTTGAACACTTGCTTCGCGTTGTGCCGGCGAAATGCACATTTCTTGTCGCGTTGTGCCGGCGAAATGCACACTTCTTGGACCCCTGCATAACTGCTTGCAGTTCTAGTTATTATACTTACCCCCCTAAAAGTGGTACCACAGCCCAAACCGTAAATGGTGCACACACGCCAATTACATGACTAGATCCAGATCTCTTCGGACTACGCAGACGACAAAATCCAGACACGCCGGTCACTAGGTGGCGCTATACCAAGGAATACGCGTTTGGGGCTATAACTCCCACACCGAACCTCCCACATTCAAAACCTTGTACACACAGCTTCACTGGAGTCTGCTGCATCTTTTGGCATAGGCCACGCCCATTTGCGTCTATAATTTTTTTTTCGCAAAATCGCGAAAACCGCAAAAATGTTTTTTCCCTACTCATCCCACATTTCTAGACCAATCGACACCAAACTTTGCACACTACATCTTCAGACGCACACGCAAAGAATGCATGAAACACTTTTTTGATGCGACCTTTGACGACGAAACGGTATCGTTTTTAATATTTGTTTATTAGCTAAATTAGACGTGA